>NC_037672.1:68321559-68356440 GCF_003255815.1 Theropithecus gelada | reverse complement strand
CCCGCCACCTCGCCCGGCTAGTTTTTTGTATTTTTTTAGTAGAGACGGGGTTTCACCGTGTTAGCCAGGATGGTCTCGATCTCCTGACCTCGTGATCCGCCCGTCTCGGCCTCCCAAAGTGCTGGGATTACAGGCTTGAGCCACCGCGCCCGGCCTTGAGCCACCGCGCCCGGCCTGGCATTTACTTTTAATACCTTTATTAAATATAATTTGTATTAAAACTACAGTTTTAAAAGTTTTAAATTATATTCAGTTTTATAGACTAATCATCATAGCTAACACAGGGTGCTTATTCTGTGCCAGGCATTGTTCTAAGTATTCTACCTTTATTGTAACTCTATGAGGTAATTACTATTATTTTTTATATTTAATAGATACACATGCTGAAGTGCAGAGAACTTATGTAATCATTATTATATGGCTAGGAAGCTACAGAGCTGGGATTCAAACCTAGAAAGTGTCAGTCTGGTACAAAGTCTGATTTTCCCTGTCAAACACTATGCTACCTTGCCTTTCTATGAGATAAATAAGTAAAAAGATACATGAAAGTATATTGAAATAAGAGAACATGTATATAATATTGAGCAGTAAGTCTTGACACTCAGGATAGATGTAAAATAAATTGTAAAACATTTCTATTGAGATTCAGTGGAATTCAAAGTGTCACATCTAAACAGTCTAACATTCATCTTAACACAGTGAAAATTTCATTCCTCTGCAGTAGGTATTTAGAATCCATACATATCTAGAATATGACTGCTACTCATCAATTAAAAAACCCCAAAGACTCCAATAGAAAAATGGATATGAATATAAATAGGCAATTCACAGAAACTTAATAGATACTTAGTATCATTAGTTATCAAAGAAAATCAAACTTAAACCACTATGAGATAGCATTTCATATCCCTCAGATGGTCAACAACTGGTAAATCTGGTAACACTGAATTTTGGTGAGGATATGGGAAAATAGAAATTCAGACATGGCTGGGGTAAATATAAATGCACATAACTTTGGAAATTGGTGATACCTAGTGAAAGCTGAAGATATGTAGAACTTACCCCAGCATTATCCCTTCTGTGCCTGCACTAGAGGAATCTTCCACCATGTACTTAAGAAGTCGCTATAAGGATGCTTGCGAAGCACTGTTGGTAGTAGTAAAAACTATTGCCCCTCAGGAGTCAAATTCATAAACAGTGCAATGCTACAGAGTTAAAATGAAACAACTCAATCTAACTGGTTTAACAAGGGTAAGCCTTTAAACATACTTTTGAGTAAAAAAAGAACACAAAATGCTACAATGTTATTCATGTAGATGTTAAGCACTAAATATTATATAGAGAAACATGAATAGATGGTAAAAGTTCAGAACATTAATGAAGATGATACTATCATCGCAGGATTTGAGCAGTGAAGAGAGAAAAGAACTGGTCAGTGGGACTTTAGTGTCTATGTATTTTTTTAATTAAAAAAGATTGGAATCAATTATAATCAAATATTAATAGAGCTAATCTCAGAGTTGGGTAGACAGGTAATGGTTATATGCACATACATTTTACTTTTTTTGAATAAAAGGTTTTATAATTGAAGTCTAAAAGTAATATGTGTGGAATTTTTTTTTCTTAGCAGGGAAAAATAAGGGGATTTTAATTGTTTCTTCATCAAAAATCCCTTTGAACTTTTATTTGCCAAACTTCCTTCTTCCTTGTTATGAAGATTAGTAACTCCAAACCATATTTACTTCTGTGGTTTCATTCTGAAAAAGAAAATTTGGCTGGTATAGATAAAGCGTTCCATTAACCTAGATTCTTAACTAGAGGTTCTAAAAGGAAGTTATTATTTTCTCTGGCAGAGAAGAAGGGAAAAGCTAAAACATTTTGATGTTGACACAGCTTCTGGAGAAATGCCAAAAAGGTCACTGAGTCTGTGATCCTTTATGGTGTCCACGATGTGGGCCTTGAAACGATCCCAGTCCTGCTTACCACATGGTGCAAGTGTCTTTGGAGCTGAATAGAAACATTTTGAAAACATGCATGTTGCTGTCCCTGGATCAATGCTTAATACTTAATGCATGCTTTTCCTTCGTTTCAAAATTGTTCTTAAACTTACTTTGTGTGGCTATCTCAATGTTTATAAGACAAAGAAAGTCAGCTATCTATTGCTACTGATGGTACACTGCATGTTAATTTATTATTTTTGGCTTACCTAATACATTTATATTTTATAAAGTGGATATTTTTTGAAGGTATAATTGTGTCAAAGTGTGCACTTTTGGGTGGAGAAACAAAAGCTTTGTCTCGTATATAAAGATGATGGATCCTATCTTATGTACTTATCTTCAATACCTTTACTGGTACTGAATAAATGTTCCAATGTTCCTTAGCACTTATCATGGAAGTTTTATTAAACACAAAAATGAATGATTTTTTTCCAGAGGTTAAAAAAGCATGATCTGTATTATTTGAAATATTTGTAATCCAAAGAAATGCTTACTGAAAATTATGGTTCAATATGTAAAATGTCTATTTAATATGTTTTACATAAAGCCTCCAGAAGTTAGATACAGTTGATTTTAAGTTAATTAATCTCACAAATCATTGTAAAATAAACAAAATATTATAAATACAGTAATTTTGATGATCTGTTTTAAGTTACTAGAGAAACATTTAAAGCACGCTACTTTTGCTTTTTGGATATAGTTAATTTGAAGTCAATAATGCATGTTGAGCCAAAACAAATACAACTTTACTTCTGAATTGTATTTTAAGATTAAAGGGAAAAAAACATAAAATAATTAACATATTTTCATTTCTCCATGTTTTAAATGTATAAAATTTTATTTCAATGATGATGAAAAGTCGCTAAGTCCTTTTTAAAGTTAGTATTTTTTTTTTACTTTAATGCTTATAAACTGTATCATGTACTTTTAAAACACAACAAGTTAAAAATCTCTCAAAATTATTTTATAAATTGTATTTTCCAAAAGAGTAGGCTGTGGGTTAGTCATCTTTGTAAATTTGTCATGCCATTTGCTGGGATGACAATTTCAGTTGGGCTTGTCATCTAGGTCTCAAAAACAGCAAATGATGCAGCAAAATGTGAGAAATCGTCTCATATTTTTTGGATCATTAAGTGAATGAATCAACCTAGGATGCTGCAGCATTGCCTGCAGGAGTCCGTGTCTGTGAAACTGCTGAAATTCCAAACGGAGTAGCTGATGGAGTCTGGGCAGTATTCATGGCTCCAAAAGGGTGTTGGCTTTCCTCCCCAGATTTAAGAACTGCAATTTTGAAATGAAAATGACATGTCACTTTCCATGTGTGACAAATCCTAGGCGTTGCTATACTAGTATTGTATCTGAATAAGGATATAAAAAAGATCCAAGTGTACCTTCTACAAAGTAAAAACATGTCCTTTTAAAGTGTCATGTTTGATGAGTTTTGATAAAGGTATCAACTCATGTAGTCACTGCCACAACCAAGATATATAATATTTACATTATGTTCCCAAAGTTCCCTCTTGCCCATTTTTAATCTGTCACTCTGCCCCCTACCAGTCCCAGATAACCATTGATCTAATTTTATCACTATAAAATTTTATAGAAATAGTATAATGCACTATATACTCTCATTGTCTGACTTTCACTCAGCATAATATTTGTGAAATTTATTCATGTTTGTGCAGCAGCTCATTCCTTTTAGTCTCTGAGTAGTATTTCATACTATGGGGTTATACCACAATCTTTCCTACTTTCATGGTTCTTAGTTTTTTATTTTATTGACTGAATTTGCTATGAATATTTATGTCCAATAGTTTTTTGGACATATATGCTTTTATTTCTCTTGGATTAAATACTTAGAATTGATATTACTGGGTCATAAACCTGTATAGATAATTTTAAAAGAAATTGACAAACTGAGTTAAGAAATTGAGAAGCAAATTAAAATTTTTGAAACACATGAAAATGGAAACGCAATTTATCAAAACCTATGGAATACATTTAAAAAGTACTAAACTACGTGAAATTAGCACTTTTTTTGTTTTTTGAGACACAGTCTCTCTCTGTCACCCAGGCTGAAGTGCAATGGCTCCATCTCGGCTCAGTGCAACCTCCGCCTTCTGGGTTCAAGTGATTCTCCTGCCTCAGTCTGCCAAGTAATTGGGATTATAGGCACCTGCTACCATGCCTGGCTAATTTGTGTCTTTTTTTTTTTTTTTTTGGTATTTAGTAGAGACAGGGTTTCACCATGTTGGTCAGGCTAGTGTCTAACTACTGAACTCAGGTCATCCACCCACCTCACCCTCCCAAATTGGTGGGATTACAGATGTGAGTCACAGTGTCCAGACAAATTAGCACATTTTATATACTGTGTTGAAATTCATAGGAAAGCTTGTCTTCTGTAAATGACTTTTGAATACAAATTTGTTCAGACATCTCTAACATTACACATGCCTGTACTGGTCCACTGGATTGAAGGCAAAGAGAAGGAAGTGAGGAGAGAATGGTTCAAGGCCAAAATGGTCATATTTAGAAGATACCTCAGATTATAACCATTATTATATATGTGCAATTTTAATGTAGTAAAAAAGTTATATGAAATTTCTACTCTTTCTATATATTTAGAAGTGCTTGATGCATTTAAATGCAGAAGTAGTAGAATAATACTTCTTATAAATAGCTATTAAAAACTGATGGGAGATCAGGTGCGGTGACTCACGCCAGTAATCTCAGCACTTTGGGAGGCCAAGGTGGGTGGATCACCTGATGTCAGGAGGTTGGGAGTTTGAGACCAGCCTGACCAACATGGAGAAATCCCATCTCTACTAAAAATACAAAATTAGCCTGGTGTGGTGGTGCATGCCTGTAATCCCAGCTACTCGGGAGGGAAACTGCAAAAGGTATTTTGCTAGTGTGTACTGGAAAATGTCAGTTTATCCATTGTCCTTTATGCCCAAATGCCCTTGCCAGTGCATTTTATTTGACTTAACTATACTGTATATACTGTATATATATTGTACAAATGAATCCTAATTTTATAATATCTAGTCACTAGATATTAGAGATTGTCAATGTATGACAAAAGGAGAGTTAGTAAACTAACACTTTTTGTACATTTTATGTTAAGATGTATAAAAATACTGTATTTTGAAAAGGACTTCAGGAAGTGAAATGATAGCATCAGCTCTGACACATGTGCCCATATTTACCAGGTTGTTGGTAGAGAGGAGTTGAAAGAAATAAAGGATGATAGACCAGAGTGTTCCTATTTAGAAAACACTTTCAGATATAACAGTTGTTTCATGTGTGCAGTTTATTCAACAATACTGTGTATATAGTAAACAAACTTAAGTCTTTATTTGAAACAGCTAGTCTTTCTAGATATTTAGAAGTACATAAAATATGTTAAAAGTAGAGGTAGTAAATGACGCATTTTATAGATAGCCTTTTGATATAAACTATCTTTTCTTGGAAACTGATTAAACCACTCCTCTGAGCAGTATGCATGATTTGTGCTGGTATAGGGAGGAAGGAGGAGAAGAAAGTGCAAAGGCCTTTACACCAGTGTGTTTATGGTGAGGCAAAATTGACCACTGTCCCTTGTATCTACATTTTCTTTTACTTTGCTGTGTATATAGTATATATAAATGGGCAAACACATCCTAACTTACAACATCTAGTCTTTCTAAATGTTAAAGAGTTTGCCAGTGTATGACAAAAGTAGAGGTTAGTAAACTAATAAATCGAGAACAGTTTGTTTTACAATTTATAAGAAAGACTATTCTTAAAAGCACTTACAGAAGTGAAATTGTTAAATCTTGTCTAAGCATTACAAATGCTTATATCTGTCAACTGTGTTGATAGAGGTAGGAAGGGGAAGGGTTCTAGGCCAGAATGTTCTTATTTAGAAGACACTTTCAAATTATAACCTGTGTTATGTGCACCATTTATTTAATGTTACTGTGTCTATGGTGGAAAACTTAAGTCCTATTTGAAACATCTAGTCTTTTCAGATGTTTAAAAGTGCACAACATAGGTTAAAACTAGAGGGCTAAAGTAACATCCTGAGGCACTTTTTTGTTTATTTCCTAGGAGTGGTTGTGCTTGGGAATGCAATGGTTAAACTTGATGTTTGGAGAGTATCCTGACCATTTATTGGGTGGCAGCGAGTCAGGGAAGGAGAAAGGATGCATGCAGAAGCGTTCAGTGCCTGGAAGTTTGATTAGATCAGATGTTCTAACCATTGTTGTATATGCGCATTTTAGTTAATATTGTTGTATGTTAAAGGATAAATAAGTCCTAATCCCCAACGTATGTTAAAAGTAGAGGTAGTAAAACAATTCCTATATAAATATCCTCTTGCTGGTTTTTGGTAAGGCCTGTCTTCTGGGAGTGACCTATGCTAATCCATCTCTTGGAACTAGATGTAGTCTTAAACTTAGTCACTGGGATAGTGGAAAAGGGAAAACAGGAAGAGTGAATGGAAGGGCTCTTTGGTAGTATCTCTATATATAGAAGATGGTTTTTAGGTGATGTGTTAGTCCGTTCTCATGCTGTTAATAAAGACATACTGATGACTGTGTAATTTACGAAGGAGAGAGATATAATTGACTCACAGTTCAGCATGGCTGGGAATGCTTCAGGAAATTTACAATCATGGTGGAAGATGAAGCGAAAGCAAGGCACCTTCTTCACAGGGCAGCAGCAAGGAGAAGTGCAAGCAGGGAAAATGCCAGACGATTATAAAACCATCAGATCTTGTGAGACTTACCCTTATCAGGAGAACAGCATGGGGGAAACAGCCCCCACGATTCAATTGCCCCCACCTGGTCCTGCACTTGACATGTGGGGATTACTGGGATTACAATTCAGAGTAAGATTTGGGTGGGGCACAGAGCCAAACCATATCAGGTGATAACCGTAGATCTATATGAGCATTGTTAGTAAAGCACCTGTGTTTACTGTGAACAAATTTAATTATTTTGCAACATCTAAGCTTTATAAATGTCTTGGGCTAACAATGTATGATAAAAACGTAGAACTAGTGAATTAACCAATTTGTAAATATAATTTTTGTTATAATTGATAGAAAAGATACATCTTGGACATAGAATTATTAAACTGCCTCTGAGTAGTGTGTGTAAGGATTTGTTCATCAGGTTGGCATCAGAAGGGGAGACGTAAATATAAAGGGAAAGATGTATGCAGAGGTTTTCATATTTACATTTTGACAATAGCCATTGATGTATGTGCATCTCTTGTGGCTGTACCATAGGAATACATTAATTAATTCAGTGGAAACATACATTCTTATTAGTATTTTAATAGTATAGATCTGCTAATGAATTCCCTTAGAAACATACTTAGTATATTCTGTTGCTTTATGTTTCATTTTAAATTGAGCATTAAGAGAATAAAGTATTTTAATTTGAACTCTTTCAATGCTTTTATCTATAAGCCTGTTGTCATTTTTGTCTTCTATGAAATTTTTGCCCAAACAAAGGCAGAATTACGTTATTGTTTTCTTTTTTTGGACAGACTAAGTTGGTGTGGTGTACTTTATTTTTGTTTGTTTTAGTTGGAGTCTCACTCTGTCGCTCAGGCTGAAGTGCAGTGGCACAATCTCGGCTCACTGCAGCCTCTGCCTCCTGGGTTCAAGCAATTCTCTTGCCTCAGTCTCCCAAGTAGCTGGGATTACAGGTGCCCAACACCACACCAGGCTAATTTTGTACATTTAGGAGACACGGGGTTTCTCCATGTTTACTAGGCTGCTCTCAAACTCCTGACCTCAGGTGATCTGCTCAACCTCCCAAAGTGCTAGGATTCCAGGCGTGAGCCACCGAGCCTGGCCATGGTGTGGTGGATTCTTGATTATCAAAATACTCATACAGCCTTGAGATTTTTGATTGGTAAATATTCATGATATTCATTGTAAGTATTTAGTATGTATCATGAAAAACCATGTTCTTTGCTCCTTGTGGTTTTTAGTTCCTATTATGCACATGTTAACTTTTTAAAAATGAAGGTTATTTTTAAAGCCTGGGAAAAAAAGTAGTACTAAGAGGGAAGTTTATAGCAACAAATGCCTTCATCAGAAAAATAGAAACATTTTGAAGAAGCAACCTCATTAATGCACCTCAAGGAACTAGAAAAGCAAGAACAAACCAAACCAAAAATTATTAGCAGAGAAGGAACAATAAAGATCCAAACAGAAATAAATAAAATTGAAACTAAAATAATAGAAAAGATCAAGACAATAAAAAATTCATTTTTTGAAAAGAAAAATCAACAAATCTTTAGCTAGACTACAAAAGACAAAAGAAGATACAAATAAATAAAATCAGAGATGAAAAAGGAAACATTATAGCTGATATGACAGAAATACAGAGGATCCTTAGTGAATAATTGTGAACAACTACATGCCAATACATTGAAACAGCTGAATAAAATGGATACATTCCTGGGCACAAAAAACCTACAAAGACTGAATAACGAAGAAATAAAAAACTTGAAAAGATCAATAATCAGAAACAAGATTGAATCAGTACTAAAAATATTTCCAACCAAGGAAAGTCCAGGACTAAAAGACTTCACTGCTAACCTTTATTAAGCTTTTGAAGAAGAATTAATACCACTTCTTCTCAAACTATTCTAAAAAACTGAAGGGAAGAGAATTCTTCCAAACTTATTAGATGAAACCAGCATTATTCTGTTACAAACACCAGACAAGAAGGCAACACAAGATAAAATTATATGCCTGTATTTCTGATGAACACGGATGCAAAAATTCTCAACACAACACTAGCAAACCAACTCCAACAGCACATCAAGAAAATTATATGCCATGATGAAGTGGGATTTATTCCGGGGATGCAAAGGTGATTCAACATATGCAAATCAACAAATATGATACATCACATCAGCAGAATCAAGGGCAAAAATCACATGGTCATTAATAGATGCAGAAAGGGCATTTGGTGGAATTCAGCATCTCTTCATAATAAAAATTCTCAACAATTAGGCACAGAAGGAATATACCTCAAAATATGTATTATTTTGGCCATATGTGACAAACCCACAGCTACCATACAGAATATGGAAAAGTCGAAAGCCTTTACTCTAAGACAAGAATGCCCACTTTCACTACTTTTATTGACCAACATAGTACTAAAAGTCCTAACCAGAAGAGTTAGTCAAAAGAAAGAAATAAAGGGCATCCAAATTGGAAAGAAAGAAGTCAAATTGTCTTTATCTGGAGATGTTATAATCTTATATTTAGAAAACTCTAAAGATGCTGCCAAAAAAAATAGAATTGAAATAAAGTCAATAAAGTTTCACACTACAAAATCAATATACAAAACTTAGTAGTATTTCTATGCATTAATAGCGAACACTCTGAAGAAGAAATCAAGAAAGCAATCCTATTTGCAATAGCTATAAAAAGCCCTAAGAATAAACTTAACTAAAAGAGATGAAAGATATCTACAGTAAAACACCAATGGAGGAAATTTAAGAGGACACAAATTAGAAGAATTAATTAATACTGTTAAAATGTCTATACTTTCCAAAGCTATCTACAGATTAAATGTAATCTCTACCAAAATAACATGACAATCCTCACAAAAAAATAGAAAAAAAAAATCCTAAAATTCATATGGAACCCGAAAGACCCCTAATAGCCAAAGCAATCTTGAATAAAAAGAACAAAGATGGAGGCATCACATTACCTGACTTGAAAATATAATACAAAGCTATAGTAACCAAAGCAGCATGATACTGTCCTAAAAATAGACACATAAGGTCAATAGAGGACCCAGAAATCAAAGAACAGAATAGAGGAGCCAGAAATAAATCCACACATTTGTAGCCAACTAATTTTTGACAAAAGCACCAATAACACACATTGTAAAAATGACAATCTCTTCAATAAATGATGCTGGGAGAACAATGTCTATATGAACACAGAAGAATGAATCTAAACCCCAATCTTTCACCATATACAGAAATCAGATCAAAATGGATTAAAACTTAAATGTAAGGCCCAGAACTATAAAACTACTAAAAGAAAACGAAGGGTAAACTCTTTAGAACGTTGGTCTGGGAAAATATTTTTGGGTAAGACCTGAAAAATATCGATAACAGAAGGAAAAATAGGCAAATGAAATACATCAAACTAAAAAGCTTCTACACTGTAAAGGAAGCTCTGTTGATTGCAACAGAGCATAGATACAGCCTTCAGAATGGGAGAAAATATTTGCAAACTATCTATTAGACAAGGGATTAATATCTAGAAAATATGAGAAACTCAAACAATAGCAAAAACCAAATAATCCGATTAATAATGAGCAAATGACTGGAGTAGCCATTTCTCAAAAGAAGACATACAAATGGCCAAAAGCATATGAAAAAAATGTTCAACATCACTAATTATGAGAAAAATGCAAATCAAAACCACAACAATGTATCATCTTACCCCAGTTAAAATGGTTACTACAAAAAGAAAAAAAAATACTGGTAAGGATGCAAAGAAAGGGGACCCCTTATACACTGTTGGTGGGAATGTAAATAAGTATAGTCATTATAGAAAACAGAATGGAGGTTCCTCAAAACCTCAGAAGTAGAAATGATGTATGATCCAGTAATCTCCCTACTGGGTATGTATCCAAAGGAAAGAAAATCAGTACATCAAAGAGATATTTGCACTCCCATGTTTATTGCAGCACTATTCACAATAGCCAAGATATGGAATCAACCTTAGTGTTGATCAATAGATGAATGGTTAAAGAAAATGTAATATATATACACAATGGAATATTTTTCAGCATTAAAAATAATAGAGTCCTGTAACTTGCGGCAACATAAGTGATCCTGGAAAAAAAATTTTAATTTAAATACGTCAGACACAGTAAAACAAATACTACATATTCCCACTTATATGTGGAAGCTAAGAAAGTCGATATCGTAGAAGTAGAGAGCAGAATAGTGGTTACCAGAAGCTGGGAAGAAGTATAGGGGAGGCAAAGATAGGGAGGGATTGGTTAATGGGTAGAAAATTACAGTTAGATAGAAATAAGTTCTAGTGTTCTGTAGCACAGTAGGGTGGCTAGAGTTAACAATAATTTTTTGTACATTTCAAAATAACTAGAAGAGAAAATTTTGAATATTCCCAACATGAAAAAAGATAAATGTTTGAGATAATGGATATCCCAATTATCTTGATTTGATTATTACACATTGTATGTATGTATCAAAATATCATATGTATCTTATAAATATGTACAACTATTATGTATCAACTAAAAATTTAAAATACAAAAAAATTGACAAACTTTTCTAAAGCATTTGTAAAATTTTACCCTCCCCCTAATGATGAATGAGAGTTCTATTGCTCTACATCCTCTCCAATACTTGGTATGGTCCTATTTTAAATTTAGCTATTGTCCTGTGGTATCTCACTAAAGTTTTCATTTGCATTTCCCTTAGAACTAAAGATGTTGAGCATATTTCCATGTACTGTTAGGAGATTTATTTTTTTCTTCAATGAAGAAAACTGCTCAAAACTTTTCCCCACTTTTTAATGGAATGATTTGCCTTCTAATTTATTGAGCTATATGAATTATCAAATATTTTCATTATGAATTTTGTCAGAGAGATGTATTGCATATATTTTCTCCCAGTCTGTGGCTTGGTTTTTCATATTCTTAACAGTATTGTTTGAAAAGTAGCAGATTTCAATTTTGATGAAATATAAATTATCAATTTTTAAATTTATAGTTGGTGCTTTTGCTATCTTATCTAAATATAACCTTTACCTATCCAAGTCACAATAATTTTTCTTTTAGAATTTTGATAATTTTAATTTTTATATTTAGGTGTATGATGCATTTTACGTTAATTTTGTGGTTGGTATGAAGCAAAGATCAAAGTTCACTTTATTCCATGTGGATATTTGTCTGCTTCAGCACCATCTATGGAAAGACTGTCTTTTTCACATAGAACTGTTTTTGCACTTTTGCAAAAAGATCAATTGGGCCATTTATGTGTGTAGTAAAAGTTACTGGTTAAGAACTCAGCCACTGTAATTTGATTCTCTGAGTTTAAATTCTGTTTCAACCACTTATAGGATGGTGACCTAGCCTCAGTTTACTCATTTTATTCCATGCAGAAATAAGGCGGAAGAGCTAATGTTAAAAGGCCCTCAGTAATATGACTTATCTAAATCTACAAATCTAGGTTTGTGGAAGAGCTGGGATTTGAGCCCAAGTCATTTGACTTTTTGTTTATAACTAATTGGACTTCAGTACACTACAGTTTTTAAATGATTCTTTCAAATCCTTTTCACAACTTGGGGAAAATGCTTACACTTCTTCAAGGTGACTTTTCATATGCTTACATGTGAAAAAAGCAAGCTATTTACCTCTTGATGGGAATAAAATCTTACTCCTTGTAATTTCTGTAGAAGACTTTTAAGCCCAAAATATTCACTTAGGATTTCTAGAATAGAATACTTATTTTTGATTACTTATTTCACGTATCTCTTCTTTTTTTGTGTGTTATCATTACCTAATAGCTTAAGATAACAAGTTCCAAGTAGATTCAGATATGCAAGTATTCCAAACAAATAAATAAAATTGATTAATAATTGACACAAGTAGCTATTGTTACTTTGGAAGTAGTATGCCCTTAAAAATTCTTTGGATAAAGATAGCTCATCTGTAACTCTAGGATTGTGAGTTTCTAAATCAAAGCTAAAAGGCTGGAGTGTCAAATAATCCCAGAGAATTTCATGAAAAAAAAGAAAGAGGAGGAAGAGGAGGAGGAAGGGGAGAAGGAGGAGGAGGAAGAGAAGAAGGAGGAGGAGAAGGAGGAGGAGGAGAAGGAGGAGGAGGAGGAGAAGGAGGAGGAGGAGAAGGAGGAGGAGGAGAAGGAGGAGGAGGAGAAGGAGGAGGAGGAGAAGGAGGAGGAGGAGAAGGAGAAGGAGAAGGAGAAGCAGGAGGAGGAGGAGGAGAAGGAGGAGGAGAAGGAGGAGGAGGAGGAGAAGGAGAAGAAACAACAGAGTCCCTTTCACACTAGGATTTCTTTCTTTCGTTCTGGAAGTATTGCTTCTAATTTTACAAAGGACTTCATTGAAGCCAAGTGAAAAGTTGAACTTGTGATGAGAGTGTGTATGGTATGAGAATGAAATTGTACTCTAAGCAAATTTGGTTTGGCAAAGTATGTAAGAGGCCACAGCATAATTTTTTTTTGACATTTGAAGTATCTACTTCTTTTTTCTTTGAAAAACATGGACTTAAAAGTTTAAACAAGAATCCAATATATTTTGAAAACTTCTCTCTTGCAAAGATAAAGTGTCATGTGGGGCAACCTTGCTACCCTTAACACAGCAAAACACAGCACCCCTGTGGCCAGTCTAGAGATTTGAGGATGTAGTTTGTAAAGGTGGTTATCTAATTCTAAGTGTCTGATTCTGATTTGCCTGAGTTTCCCCTTCTCAGGTCTTTCTCACTGGGGCCCCGATTCATATTGTCATGCCGACTCCATTGGTTCTTGGAGTTCCTTTTAGTTTGGATCCCATGGAAACTAAAACCATAAAACACAAGAAAATTCAGATGCATGATACAACACGGATGATCCTTGAGAATCTTATGCTAAATGAAATAAGTCAGTCACAAAAGGACAAATATCGTATGATCCCCTTCATATTAAGTACCTAGTTAGTCAAATTTTTAGCAATAAAAGGTAAAGTGGTTGTTGCCAAAGGCTGGAAGAATAGAGTTAGTGTTTAATGGGCACAGAGTTTTACTTTGGGAAGATAAAAAGTGCATGGAAAATCCCCTACCTCGGATTTTTCTTAATGTAATTGAAACATCATGCAATATTAAAAAAAAATTATCTAATAAAAAGAAGAAAACAAACATACCCCAAAATAATGTTATGGAAACAGCTTAGTTTGCAAAGTCTTATAAAACTTTCTCCTTGCTTGAATCTTATACTTCCTAAAATACGTTCACCTCTAGGCAAAGAGTATCACCAGTGACCTGACATCTGGGAGTTCCTTCTGAAGCACTTCAGCTTCATATAGTTAAAAGCAGAGACACAGTTTCCTAGTCAGTAACTCACAAAGTTATCTATCACTCAGTTTGAGAAATGAGTGGAGACAATGGGTACCAACAGAGGTTGCAGCTTTATATAGGCCCACTCCATACAGCCATTAACCTCTATATAGCCACACATACAGCAACAACATAGTCATGTTAAAAACTCCCAACAATAGGTAGCCAAATCATGTAACTGTCATTTATTAAGCTCCTATTATGTGCCAAGCAGTATACCAGGTTATTTACATGCTAAATTTTATATAAGGCAAAAACTACATGATATTTAAATTAATATTCTTTAAATACCTACAAATGGATTTCACTTCTTTTTTAGAACTCAAAGTCTAAAAATTTTCTTATTGTGGTAAAATATACATAACGTAAAATTTGCCAGTCTAACAATCTTCACTTGTATAGTTCAGTGCGATTAAGTACATTTACATTGTTGTATTGATATAACCATCACCATCACTCATACCCAGAACATTTTTATCTTTCCAAAGTAAAACTTTGTGCCCATTAAACAATAACTCTCCATTCTTCCAGCCTTTGGCAACAACCATTTTACTTTTTGTTTCTAAAATTTTGGCTAATTTAGGTACCTAATATGAGGGGGATCATACAATATTTATCTTTTTGTGACTGACTTATTTCATTTGGCATAAGGTCCTCAAGGTTCATCCATATTGTAGCATGCATCTGAATTTCCCTGTGTTTTATGGTTAAATAATATTTCATTGTATGCATATATTACATTTTGTTTATTTATTCATCTATTCATGGACACTTGGGTTGCTTCCACCTTTTGACTATTGTGAATGCTATGAACGTGGTTGTGCAGAAGTCAAAGTTTTAATAGTTCAGGAACTATATTTATTTGAACACTTGTTTATAGGACACATAAGACCCAGTGTTTCTTAGACCAGTAGAATGATTAGGATGAACATTAATTGATTGTACATTTCAAAATAGCTAGAAGAGAATAATTCAAATGTTGCTATTGTAAAGAAAAATAAATGTTTAAAGTGATGGATATTCTAATTACCCCGAGTTGATTATATGAGTGTATCAAATTATCACATGTACAGCAAAAATATGTACAGCTATTATATATCAAAAAAATTAATTAACTGATTGATTTTTTAAAATCTGGCAATAAATTTCTTGCAAAGATTTTTAGTGATTCCTGCATTTCTTTAAATAGTTAAGTGTAAGATTAGTGGTGTCCTTTACAGCTGACACTTAAACCACTTCAATACTTACAAATCGATAATAGCATTCTTAGGGAAAGCAAAAAGGGAATATAAAGAAATAATTAAATTGAACTTGATATATAATTTATTTTTAATAAAAATATGTTAAAATGTTATTAATGTCATGAAAACACATTATTTAAAAAACTGAGACTAAAGAAGATCTTATAATAAATCATATCCCTTCTTTCCACATTCAGTCCCTCAAAAGCAACTATTTTTAAGGGTTTTAGCTATTCGATTCTGGTAGAGAATGCCATGTCTCGAAATACTGTGTTTGAACCAAGTTTTTTAAAAATTATTTATACATATGAAAATAACCCCTACAGAATTTCTCTATGATGACTGATAATCCAGTCCTCTTATACTTGTCTACCGCAACTGTTCTATAATCATAATTAAGTCATCTGGACTTGTTGACATGAAATATTTATAAATAACTAACTGCATTTACCTAACCTAAGAAAATACTGTTTACTGAAGACAGAAGTATTATATGATCATAACATTTCTTCTTTTGCAGGTTTTGGTTTACTTAGAGTTTTAATTTAATTTTCCAATTATAACTTTATTTTATCCTTCTTTTTTAAATTTAACTATTATATTTTCCCGAAGATCAGTGATCTAGGACCCCTCAACGCAGGTTTTTCTCTGTCTACTTTGTTCCCTGGTTGAACTTTTTATTTGCTGGGACACGTGTCTTCCCTCATTATAGGTTTATTCACTTGTTTTGTTGACACATATCTTCAGAGAACTTCCTAAGGACTATTGTAAAAGGAGAATTTTCTGAGCTTTTACATATCTGAAAGTGGTTTTGTCTTCTACCCTAACACATGATTGGTATTTTTTCGAGATATAGAATTCTAGGTAGAAAATTATATTACTTTGGAGTTTCCTCTGCCTTTTAACTTTAAGTGTTGTTGATGAAAAAGATGATCCCAGTCCGGTGATTATTCTTCATAGTGATTTGGTTTTTCCAATAGGAAATTTTTAACTAGACTTTCTAAGTTTTCTAATGATGTACTAAGCTATGTGGGTGTGTGCAGAACTGCTTCAGATTGAAAATTCAACCTTCAAATGAGGCAAATTCTCCATTATTTCTTTGATAATATCCTGCTTTCTATTTTTCTCGATTCTCTTTTCTGTAACATATTAGTCATTGGTGCCATTTTCCATGTTTATTTTCATTTTTCTTATGTTATCCATCTCTTACACTTATTTCTACTTTCTTGGATATTTGTTTTATTTTATGTTTCAAACTTTGTATTAAATTCACTACTTCGATTACCATATTTAAAATTCCTAAGAACTTATTTTTGTCCCCTAATTGATCCTTCCTCATAGCATTCCTTTTTTTGTTATAAAATATCTTCTTTAATCTCTTTAAGAATACTAGGTTTTTAAAGTTCTCTTCCTTTTGAAATACATTATAAGCTTTAATTTTAAAACAGTTTTAAGTTTACAGAAAATTGTGAAGATGGTACAGGGTATTTTCATATACCTGGCCTCTGATTTTCCCATATTTTAAAAAAAATATTTTTCATTGGCAGTGTGTACTTTTTCACAATTAATAGGACAATATTGAAAACTATGACTAACTAAAGTCCCTAAATCAAAGTACTGGTCATGCATTTTGTATCATGTATCTCAATTAAGATTTATCTGAGAAATTGCTTTATGAATCTGAGTGATCCTGTATTGGGTGCGTATATATTTAGGATAGTTAGCTCTTCTTGTTGCATTGACCCCTTTACCATTATGTAATGCCTGTCTTTGTCTTTTTTGCACTTTGTTGGTTTAAAGTCTATTTTATCAGAGAGTGGGATTGCAATTCCTTTTTTTTTTTTTTTTTTTTTTTTGCTTTCCATTTTCTTGGTAAATATTCCTCCATCCCTTTATTTTGAGCCTATGTGTGTCTTTGCACATGAGATGGGTCTCCTGAATACAGCACACCAATAGGTCTTGATTCTTTATCCAATTTGCCAGTCTGTGTCTCTTAATTGGGGCATTTAGCCCATTGAAATTTAAGGTGAATATTGTTATATATGAATTTAATCCTGTCCTTATGATGCTGCTAATTATTTTGCCCCTTAGTTGATGCAGTTTCTTCATAGTGTTGATTGCCTTTACAATTTGGTATGTTTTATCAGTGGCTGGTACCAGTTTTCCCTTTCCATATTTAGTGCTTCCTTTAGGAGCTCTTGTAAGGCAGGCTTGGTGGTGACGAAATCTCTCAGAATTTGCTTATCTGTAAAGGATTTTATTTCTCCTTTGCTTACAAAGCTTAGTTTGGCTGGATATGAAATTCTGGGTTGAAAATAATTTTCTTTAAGAATGTTGAGATCTACAAGGAGACTTAGACTTCCACACAACAATAGTGGGAGATTTTAACACCCCAGTGTCATATTAGACAGATCAACAAGATAGAAAATTAACAACGATATTCAGGACTTGAACCCAACTCTGGACCAAGTGGAACTAATAGACATCTACAGAACTCTCCACCCTAAATCAACGGAATATACATTCTTCTCAGCACCACATATGACTTATTCTAAAATTGACCACATAGTTGGAAGCAAAACACTCCTCAGAAAATGCAAAAGAATGAAAATCACAGGAGTCTCTCAGACCACAGTACAATCAAATTAGAACTCTGGATTAAGAAACTCACTCAACTACATGGAAACTAAACAACCTGCTCCTGAATGACTACTGGGTAAATAACGAAGTTAAGGCAGAAATAAAGAAGTTATTTGAAACCAATTAGAACAAAGACACAATGTACCAGACTCTCTGGGATACAGCTAAAGTAGTGTTAAGATGGAAGTTTATAGCAGTAAATGCCCACAGGAGAAAGCAGGAAAGATCTAAAATTGACACCCTAACATCACAATTAAAAGAACTAGTGAAGCAAGAGCAAACAAATTCAAAAGCTAGCAGAAGACAACTAAGATCAGAGCAGAACTGAAGGAAATAGAGACACGAAAAACCCTTCAAAAAAAATCAATGTATCCAAGAGCTGGTTTTTTGAAAAGATTAATAAAATAGGTAGACTGCTAACAAGACTAATAAAGAAGAAAAGAGAGAAGAATCAAATAGACACAATAAAATATGATAAGGGG
This sequence comes from Theropithecus gelada, assembly GCF_003255815.1. Lineage (NCBI taxonomy): Eukaryota > Metazoa > Chordata > Mammalia > Primates > Cercopithecidae > Theropithecus > Theropithecus gelada. Next base: position 68,337,964 of record NC_037672.1, on the reverse strand, counting down.
GATAGGATATCACCACTGATTCCACAGAAATACAAACTACCATCAGAGAATACTATAAACACCTCTATGCAAATAAACTAGAAAATCTGAAAGAAATGGATAAATTCCTGGACACATATACCCTCCCAAGACTAAACCAGGAAGAAGTCAAATCCCTGAATAGACCAATAACAAGTTCTGAAATTGAGGTAGTAATCAACAGCCTACCAACCAAAAAAAAGCCCAGGACCAGACAGATTCACAGCTGAATTCTTCCAAAGGTACAAAGAGGAGCTGGTACCATTCCTTCTGAAACTATCCAAAAAATAGAAATAGAAGGACTTCTCCCTAACTCATTTTATGAGGCCAGCATCATCCCAATACCAAAACTTGGCAGAGAGACACAACAACAACAAAAAAAGAAAATTTCAGGCCAGCATTGTTGATGAACATTGATGCAAAAATCTTCAATAAATTCCTGGCAAACTGAATCCAGCAGCACATCAAAACGCTTACCCACTATGATCAAGTCAGCTTCATTCTTGGGATGCAAGGCTGATTCATACACAAATCAATAAAAATAATCCATCACATAAACAGAACCAATGACAAAAACCACATGATTGTCTCAATAGATGCAGAAAGGGCCTTAGATAAAATTCCATACCACTTCATGCTAAAATCTCTCCATAAACTAGGTATTGATGGAACATATCTCAAAATAATAAGAGCTATATATGACAAACCCACAGCCAATATAATTCTTAATGGGCAAAATCTGAAAGCATCCCTTTGAAAACCACACAAGACAAGGATGTCCTCTCTCACCATTCCTATTCAACATAGTATTGGAAGTTCTGGCCAGGGCAATCAGGCAAGAGAAAGAAATAAAGGTATTTAGGAATACAGGAAGGCAAATTGTCTCTGTTTGCAGATGACATACTTGTACATTTAGAAAACCCCATCATCTCAGCCCAAAATCTCCTTAATCTGATAAGCAACTTCAACAAAGTCTCAGGATACAAAATCAATGTGCAAAAATCACAAGCATTCCTACACACCAATAATAGATAAGCAGAGAATCAAATAATGAGTGAAGTCCTATTCACAATTGCTAAAAAGAGAATAAAATATCTAAGAATACAACTTACAAGGGATGTAAAAGACCTCTTTAGAAAGAATTACAAACCACTGCTCAAGGAAATGAGAGAGAACACACACAAAAAAATGGAAAAACATTCCATGCTCATGTATGGGAAGAATCAATCTCATGAAAATGGCCATACTGCCCAAAGTAATTTATAGATTCAATGCTATCCCCATCAAACTGCCATTGACTTTCTTCACAGAATTAGAGAAAAAAAAAACTACTTTAAATTTCATATGGAACCAAAAAAGCACCAGGATAGCCATGACAATCCTAAGCAAAAGAACAAAGCTGGAGGTTTCATGCTACCTGACTTCAAACTATATTACAAGGCTACAGTAACCAAAACAGCATGGTACTGGTACCAAAACAGATATACAGACCAATGGAACAGAACAGAGGCCTCAGAAATAATGCTACACATCTACAACCACCTGATCTTTGACAAACCTGACAAAAATAAGCAATGGGGAATGGATTCCCTATTTAATAAATGTTGTTAGGACAACTGGCTAGCTATAAGCAGAAACCTGAAACTGGACCCCTTCCTTACATGTTATATAAAAATTAACTCATGATGGATTAAAGACTTAAATGTAAGACCTAAAACTATAAAAACCCTAGAAGAAAACCTAGGCAATACCATTCAGGACATAGACATGAGCAAAGACTTCATGACTAAAACACCAAAAGCAATGGCAACAAAAACCAAAATTGACAAATGAGATCTAACTAAACTAAAGATCTTCTGCACAGCAAAAGAAACTATCATCAGAGTGAATAGGCAACCTACAGAATGTGAGAAAAATTCTGCAATCTATCTATCTAATAAAGGGCGAATATCCAGAATCTACGAAAACTTAAACAAACTTCCGAGAAAAAATCAAACAACTCCATCAAATAGTGGGTGAAGGATATGAACAGACACTTCTCAAAAGAAGACATTTATGCAGCCAACAAACGTATGAAACAAAAGCTTATTATCACTGGTCATTAGAGAAATGCAAATCAAAACCACAATGAGATACCATCTCATGTCAGTTAGAATGGTGATTATTAAAAAGTCAGGAAACAACAGATGCTGGAGAGGATGTGGAGAAATAGGAATGCTTTTACAATGTTGGTGGAAGTGTAAATTTAGTTCAACCATTGTGGAAGGCAGTGTAGCAATTCCTCAAGGATCTAGAACCAGAAATGCCATTTCACCCAGCAATGGAATTGCTGGGTATATAACCAAAGAATTATAAAACATTTTACTATAAATACGCATGCATCCATATGTTTATTGAAGCACTATTCACAATAGCAAAGACTTGGAACCAACAAAAATGCCCATCAATTATAGACTGGATAGAGAAAATGTGGCACATATACACCATGGAATAATATTCAGCCATATAAAGGATGAGTTCATGTCCTTTGCAGGGACATGGATGAAGCTGGAAACCATCATTCTCAGCAAACTAACACAAGAATAGAAAACCAAACACCACATGTTCTCACCTATAAGTGGGAGTTAAACAATGAGAACACATGGACACAGGGAGGGGAACATCACACACCAGGGTCTGTGAGGGGTTGGGGTGCTAGGGGAGGGCTAACATTAGGAGAAATATCTAATATATACAACGGGTTGATGGGTGCAGCAAACCACCATGGCGTGTGTATACCTATGTAACAAAACTGCACATTCTGTACATGTATCCCAGAACTTAAAGTATAATAAATAACTTTTATGCAAGTTTTAAAAATACAAAATTTTATCCCTAAAGTTAAAAAAAAGATTTATCTGACATTTTTTTCTCATAATTAGGCTAGAATTTTTGGGTTTTGGGAAGAAGCCCATAGAGGTAAGAAGTCATACACTCATTACATCACATGAAAGATATTATGTCAACTTTATCATTTCAGTATGATTTATTTCAGTTGATGTTAATCTTGAACACCCACCCGGTGCTGTGGTTCATGCTTTCTGGAACTACAGGGTACTTCTGGCTTATGTAGTATGTTTTATGCTATAGTCTTAGAATCAACCAACAATCTATGCCTCCATTGTTCATTTCTTTTTATTGCTGAATAGTAATTTATTTTACAAATAAACCAGTTTGTTTACCCATTCACCTATTGAGAGACATCATGGTTTGCTTCTATTTTTGCATTTAAGAATAAAGTATTTATAAACATCCTTGTTCAGTTTTTTCTGTGGTTTTCAAATCAGTTTGGTAAATACCTCACAACTGATTGCTGAATAGTATAAGAAGACTATGTTTAGCTTTTTAAGAAACTGCTAGAGTGCCTGTACCATTTTTGATTCCCACCTCCAATGAATGAGAGTCCTTATTATTCCATATTCTCATCAGCATTGGGGATTGTCAATGTTTTAGATTTTTGCCATGTAGCCAGAGGTCCAAAAAATGATAATTCTAATAGATATGTAGTGATATAGCATTATTGTTTTAGTTTTTAATTACCTAATGAAAAATTATGTTAAGCATCTTTTCATATGCTTATTCTCCATTTGTATATTTCCTGGAGTAGAGTGTCTATTCAGATTTTTAGCCGACTTCTTATTAGATTGTTTAATTTTTTACTAATAAGTTTTAAGAGTTATTGTATATTTTGGATACAAGTCTTTTATAAGATATATAACCTTGATTGATTTTTAACTCAAATTCAACAATTATACACTGGGCAACTACAATTAAAACTTCAGGGTACAAGTTACTTAGACTACAGAGATGATCTATTGTTCTTTTTCAAAAGGAACTTAAAATAAAATGAGGCATAAGGCAAATAAAAGATAAACTAAAAATGACCCTTTGGTGGAGAATGCACAATCACCAAGTAAATGATGAAACCCACAAATGATACCAAAGTTCAGGGGAAAACAAGGTAGCTGGATAATGTACCATCATAGAAAGACACAGCTACAGATACAGTAGAATAAAAATTAATTATTTTGGAGGTGGTAGAAGAGAAAAGAGTAATTGTCAAAAGATCCTACCTTAGAGCTGAGAATAGAAAGTCTGTAGTGGTAAGAAAAAGTTGAGATTTTAGAATTAAAACTTTACTCTGCTTTTCTCTGAGAATGACAAAAAATATACCTGTTGGAAAGTAAAAGCACAAATTGAGAAAATGACATCAGCAATATGATGGAGCGCCTCACAGAAACACTAATATAAACAATCATCCATGCATGAAAAAAGCCTTCACAAGAGCTCTTAACTTCAGGTAAGATATTATAGCATCTGAGTGTTGGACATAAATGAGAAACAATTAATTGAAGAAGGTGGAAAGGACAGTTTTATATTGCCTGTGACACTGTCTCCTAAGCCCATGCAGCACAGAGCCAAGAGAAACATCCTCTATGTGGGGGAAGGAGAGTGGGCTAAGTATCCTATTTCACCCTGGACATTAGTGCCAGGTCTATCCCAGTGAACCTTGGTGCTATCCCAACCACCTATGGGCCCAAGCTCCAGACTTCCCATAAAGACTTTGGCTTCAGGCTTGCTCCAGCACCAGGCAAATTCTCATAGCTCAGATTCCAGATTGACCATGTGAATCTAAGATCTTGTCCATTCTCATGGACCCAAACCCCAGCAAACCAACCAATATACTACAGCAGAATGCCTGCCTGTGAACTACACCAACTGGCCTATCTAGAATTTCTGGTGGGAGTGATTGGTGAAGAGCTGTTTCTTTTGGAGCCAATGTATAAAACCTGGAAGCTGTGTCTACTTCTTCAAATGTGCAAGCACAAACACAAGGCCATAATGATCACAAAGAATCAGGGAAACATGACACCAATAGGAACGAGGTAAAGCATAAGTAACTGTTGTTAAAAATTGAGATCTATGAATTGTCTAACAAATAATTCAAAATAATCATCTTATGTAAGTTCAGTGATCTACAAGAGAGCACAGATGTACAATTAGACATAATCAGGGAAACAATATTTGAACAACATTGAAAGTTCAATAAAGAGAAAGAAACACTAAAGCAGAACCAAACAGAAATTCTGGAGCTAAAGAATGCAATAGCTGAACTGAAAAATACCACACAGAGTTTTAACAACAGCTTTGATAAAGCAGAAGAAAGAATCAATTTGCTGGAAAACAGATCATTTGAAATTACAATCAGAAGAACAATAAATAAATAATAAGAAGAAAGCCTATAGGACTTTTGGTATGACATCAGGTAAACCAAATAATTTCAAAATAGACAAAAAATAAGTTTTAAAAAATTTTAAAAGACTGAAATAATATTAAGTATCTTTTCTAACACAATAGAATGAAACTAGAAATCAATAGCATAAAAAAATTGAAAACATTAACAAATATGTAAAAATTAAAGCCCTGGGCAACAAATGGGTCAAAAAATGAATCAAAAGGGAAATAAAAAGTATCTTGAAGTAAATGAAAATGGAAACTTACAATATGGCTCACATCTGTAATCTCAGCACTTTGGGAGGCCAAGGCGGGTGGATTACCTGAGGTCAGGAGTTCGAGATCAGCATGGCCAACATGGTGAAATCTCATCTTTAATAAAAATACAAAAATTAGCTGGGTGTGGTTGCGGGTGCCTGTAATCCCAGCTGCTCAGGAGGCTGAGGCAAGAGAATCGCTTGAACCTGGGAGGCGGAGGTTGTGGTGAGCTAAGATCACACCAACTCACTCCAGCCAGGGCGCCAGATTGAGACACTGTCCAAAGAAAAAAAAGAAGTTTACAGTACAAACACCTGCATTAAGGAAAAAATAAAAAAATAGGCTGGGCGCAGGGGCTCACCCCTGTAATCTCAGCACTCTGGGAGGCCGAGGTGGGTGGATCACCTGAGGTCAGGAGTTTGAGATCAGCCTAGTCAACATGGTGAAAACCTATCTCTACTATAAGTAAAAAAATTAGCTGGGCATGGTGGCAGGTGCCTGTAATCCCAGCTACTCAGGAGCCTGAGGTAGGAGGATCACTTGAACTCTGGAGCCGGAGGTTGCAGTGAGCCGAGATCATGCCAATGCACTCCAGCCTGGGCTACAAGAGTGAAACTCCATCTTGAGGAAAAAAAAAAAGAACAATCTAAATTTATACCTCAAGAAATTATAAAAAGAAAACAAACTAAGCTAAAGAAAAGCAGATAAAATGAATTAAAATTAGAGCAGAAATAAATATATTGGAGACTAGAAACACAATAGTAAAAGTCAATAAAATTAAGAATTGAGTTTTTGGAAAGATAAACAAAATTGACAAATTTTTAGCTAGACTAAGAATAAAAGAGGGAGATTAAATAGAGTAGCCAGTAAACATTAGCTCTTCGGTTGGATCATCCAGTATGACATATTGGGATTCATCAAGGAAGCAACGTGCCACATGGAGCTCAGAGAGGGATGAGACAGGACAGCCACCCACCTGGGATTGGCACAAAGTCAAAGGAGGCTCCCAACCATGGGGAAACGGCGAATGAGGAAGAGCCCCCAGGGATTCGCTTTGGCCAGAGATCTTTACAATCCTGGGCACAGGAGATCCCCACTTACACCCTATCCCTGGGGCCTCCAGGTATGCAAAGCTGCATGGAGTCTGGGCAGAGCTGCCACTCAGGCCCACATGAAGCCCCAAGGGCCTTAGATCCCTGAGCACCCTGGCACCAGCTGATGTAACTCCACCAACAAGGGAGGCCAGACTCTCTCACATACCTCGAGGAAGGGCCACATCCATGGTGCTGACGAGTGGGCAGACTACAGGTCTTGCCTCCACTATATCTCAGGAAGAAAAGCCCACTGGCCTGGGACCCTAGTGCGATCCCCCACTCTTGCCTTAGCACTTGAGCTGGTTGCTGCTCTGCACTTCTCTGGGACAGAGCTTCCAGAGGTAACCAACAGGCCTACAGCCTATACCATTGTTGCAGCCCCCAACCTTACTGCCTTCAGGCTGAGAAAGGAGTGAGGAGCCCAAGAACAACTGTGGTCTTCCACAAACTGCAGCTCCCTTATGGAAAAGTAGCCAGACTGTTTTCCAAATGGGTTTCTGCCCCTGCTACTCATCACTAGGCAGGGCTTCCTGACCTGGGCCCCAGCATAGCTATCCTACCCTTACTTGATTATGTCAGTCAGTGATGACTCTGGTTTCTCTGGGGTAAAGTTCTCAGAGACAATTTACAGGCTCTCTGCCATTGCTGCTGCAATGGTACCACCTTTGTGGCCCATAGTCTAAGGAACAAAGACCATGATTACTTTGCTGGCACCTCCAGCATGATGCAACCACCATACAGAGTGAAGCCTTCTCTTCACTTTGAGCCCCTGATCCTCTGCTCTTCACTAGGCAAAGCAACTGGCTTGGGATGGCAGTGCAGCTGCCCTACCCTCTACTGAACATTTCCCTTTGCAGTAGCTTTATGTCTGTTGGGGGTGGAGCTTGCAGAAGCAACTGACAACTCCCTTTCTACTGCTGCTACAGCAATACCCGCCCTTGCTGACACAATACTGGGGAAAAATCAAAGAGCCTGAGTGCTTCACTTTCACCTCCAACATGCTACAGCCATCCTACAGAGAAAAGGGCAAACTGTCTTCCCTGTGAGACCCCCTGCTAGTAATCAGACAAGGCCCCCCTGTCTTGGGCCCACAATGCAGCCACCACACCCCTGGCTGATTGTTTTGATTAGCAGTGGAATTGTGTTTCTCTTGGGGGGAATCCCTGAGAGACAAGTGAAAGGTTATCTACCAATGCTATTGCCAAGGTCCCTGCTCCTGCCATCCCCAAGATGAGAATACAACAAAAAGCTTGAGCTGACCCCAGGGATGTGGTGTGCAGCCTGGGAATGCCAAACCATGATCTGAGACCAGCACTTGAGTGGAAGAGGAGCTCATACTCTCAGAGCACTGAAAGGGAGCATAGCTGCAAACACAAGAAAATACATTAATAGTGACATGGCTGAGCAAGAGCTTATCCCAGTCATTACACTTAGGCACCATCTACTGGATCACAGCCCAAACTTCAACACCAAAAATACTTTGCTAATATATCCCCATGTTAAAGAAAGGACAACAATTCAGCCACAAATAAAGACCCTACACAAAGCCTCAGCCACCTAAAAACATCCAGAAATGAAGCCAACTGACTATATTCAAATTATACCATAGTTACATAAAAATCAGCACATGCAGATGAGAAAGAACCAGCTCAAGAACTCTGGCACCTATAAAGGACAGTGTCTCCTTACCTTCAAATGACTGCACTAGCTCCCCAGCAATGGTTTTATCTGAAATGAATGAAGTAGCTGAAATGACAGGCATGGAATTCAGAATCTGATGGCAACAAAGATCATAGAGATTCAAGAAAAAGTTGAAACCTATTCCAAGGAATCCAAGGAATCCAGTAGAATAATTCAAGAGATAAAAGACAAAATAGCCATCTAAAGAAACAGTCAAACTTGTCTAATAGAGGTGAAAAGCTCTTTACAAGAATTTCATAGCACAATCGGAAGTACTAACAGCAAAATAGACCAAACTAAGGAAAGAATCTCAGAGCTCAAAGACCAGTTATTTTAATTAACTCAATAAAACAAAAATAAAGAAAAAATAATTTAAAAATTTAAAAATAATCTCTGAGAAATATGGAATTATGTAAAGAGACCTAACTATGAATCATTGGTATCCCTGAAAGAGAAGGAGAGAGAACAAGCAACTTGGAAAATATGTTTGAAGCTATTATCCATGAAAATTTTCCTAACTTCACTAGAAAGTTTGACATTCAAATTCAGAAAATTGAGAGCCCCTGCAAGATACTATAAAAGAGTACCATCCTCAAGATGCATAGTCATCAGATTCCCAAAGATCAATGTGAAAGAAAAAATATTAAAGGCAACTAGAAGGAAGGGACAGATAATCTACAAAGGGAACCTCATTAGGCAGAGTGGACCTATCAACATAAACCTTACAAGCCAGAAGAGATTGAAGAGATCGGGAACATACATTCAGCACCCTCAAAAAAAAAAAAAAAAAAAAGAAATTTCAACCAATAATTTCATATCCAGCCAAGCTAAACTTTATAAGTAAAGGTGAAAAAAAAATATTTTCAGATAAGCATATGCTAAGGCAATTCATCACCACCAGACCTACCTTACAAGCGGTCCTTCAGGGAGTGTTAAACATGGAAAGGAAAGATTGCTACTGGCCACCAAAAAAAACACACTGAAGTACTTAGATCATTGACACTGTGAAGCAACTACACAATCAAGTCTACATAACAACCAGCTAAAAACACAAATTCTCATATGTCACTATTAACCTTAATGTAAACTAGCTAAATGCCCCATTTAAAAGGCATAGAATGGTGAGTTTGATAAAAAAGCAAGACCTGGACAGGCATGGTGGCTCATACCTGTAATCCAGCACTTTGGGAAGCCAAGGTGGGTGAATCATGAGGTCAAGAGATTGAGACCATCCTGGATAACATGGTGAAACCTCATCTCTACTAAAAATACAAAAATTAGCTGTGGTGGTGTATGCCTGTAGTCCCAGCTGCTTGGGAGGCTGGGACAGGAGTATCACTTGAACCCAGGAGGCAGAGGTTGTACTGAGCCGAGATCACACCACTGCACTCCAGCCTGGCAACAGAGCAAGACTCTGTAAATAAATAAAAAAAAAAAAAACCAAGACCCAATAATATGCTGTCTTCAAGGAACCCATCTAATGCGAGGACAGACTTCAGCTCAAAATAAACGGATGGAGAAAGATATACCAAGCAAAAAGAAAACAAAAAAGAGCAGGGGTTGCTTTTCTTATTTCAGACAAAACATACTTTAACCTAACAACTTTGAAAAAGGAAAAAGAAGGGCACTGCATAATGATATTCAATTCAACAACTAGATTTAACTGTACTAGGTATACATACACCTAACACTGAAGCACCAAGATTTGTAAAACAAGTTCTTAGAGACTTATGAAGAGACTTAGGTAACTACACAATAATAGTGGGAGAGTTCAAAACCCCACTGACAATATTAGATGGATCATTGAGGCAGAAAATTTAAAAAGATACTCAGAACCTGAACTAAATATCGATCAAGTGGACCTAACAGACATCTACAGAGCTCTACACCCCAAAACAACAAAATATACATTCTTATCCTCTTCATATGGCACATACATTAAAATTGATCATATGTTGGCCATAAAGTAATTCTCAACAAATTTAAAAAAACCGAAATCATGCCGGTCATACTCTCAGTCCACAGCACAATAAAAATAGAAATCAATACTAAGAAGATCATTTGAAATCATAGAATTAAATGAAAATTAAACAATCTGTTCCTGATTGACTTTGGAGTAAACAAAGAAATTAAGGTAGAAATCAAATTATTTGAAACAAATGTAAACAAAAATACAACACATCAGAATCTCTGGGACACAGCTAAAGCAGTGATAAGAGGAAAGCTTATAGTGCTAAATGCCTACATCAAAAACATAGAAAGATATCAAATTACCAACTGAGTATCATACCTAGAGAAACTAGAAAAATGAGTAAATCAACACCAAAGTTAGCAGAAGAAAAGAAATAAACAGAATCAGAACTGAACTGAATGAAATGGAGATGAGTAGAACTATGCAAAAGATCAACAAGAATAAAAGTTGTTCCACTGAAAGAATAAATGGGATTGATAGACCACTCGCTAGACTAATACAAAAACAAAGAGAGAAGAACTAAATAAACACAATCTGAAATGACAAACAGGACATTACCATGGACCAAGCAGAAATACAAAAATCCTCAGCGACTATTATGAACATATTTGTGCATATAAAGTAGAAAAGTTAGAAGAAATGAATAAATTTCTGGAAACATACAACCTCCCAACATTGAACCAGGAAGAAATTGGACTCTTGAAGAGACCAGTAATGCATTCCAAAATTGAATCAATAATTAAAAACCTACCAACCAGAAAAAAGCCCTGGACCAGAGTGATTTAGAGCTGAATTCAATCAGATATATAAAGAAGAGTTAGTACCAATGCTCCTGAAACTTTTCCAAAAAATTGAGGAGGAGGGGATCCTCCCCATCTCATTCTATGAGGAAAGCATCAGTCTGAAATGAAAACCTGATGGAGACACAAGCAAAAAAAAAAAAAAAAAGAATAAAAAGAACTTTAGGCCAATATCCCTGGGGAACATAGATGCAAAAATCTTCATAAAATGCTTTCAAATCAAATCCAGAAGTATAGAAAAAGCTAATCCATTATAATCAAGTAGACTGTGTTTTCAGGATGCAAGGTTGGTTCTACATACACAAATCAATAATTGTGTTGATTTGTGTATGCAGAACTAAAAACATAAAACAGAACTAAAAACAAAACAGAACTAAAACCAAAAACCACATGATCACCCCAATAGACACAATAAAGACTTTCAACAAACTTCAATATCCCTTTACATTAAAAGCATCAACAAATTAGGCATTGAAGAAACATACCTCAAAATAATAGGAGCCATCTATGGTAAACCCACTGCCAACGTCAGACTGAACAGGCAAAAGCAGGAAGCATTCCCCTTGAGAACTGAAACAAGACAAGAACCCCCACACTCACCACTCCTATTCAACATAGTACTGGAAGCCCTAGCCAGAGTAATAAGGCAAGAGAAAAAACTAAAAGGCATTCAAATAGAGAAAAAAAAAAACTATTCTAAAATACCTTGGCACCCAACACAGAACCCAAATAGCCAAAGCAGTCAAAGAAACAAAGAACAAAGCCAGAAGCATCTACCCAACTTCAAACTATACTGCAATGCTGGAATAACTAAAACAGCATGATTGTAGTACAAAAACAGACACATACACCAATGGAACAGGTTAGAGAACCCAGAAATAAAGCTGAACACCTACAACCATCTGATCTTTGACAAAGCTACCAACAACAATCAATGGGGAAAGAACACCCTACTAAATAAGTGGTGCTGGGATAACTGGCTAGTCATATGGATAAGATTGGAATTGCACCCCCTCCTTTTACCATATACAAGAATCAACTCAAGATGGATTAAAGACTTAAATATAAAACTAAAAATTATGTTTTATAAACCCTAGAAGAAAACCTAAGAAATATTCTGGATATTGGCCGTAGCAAAGACTGCATGATGAAGACTCCAAAAGCAATTGCAACAAAAACAAAAAATTGACAAGTCAGACCTAATTAAACTAAGGAGCTTCTGCACAACAAAAGAAACTATAAACATAGTAAACAGACAATTCACAGAATGGGAGAAAATATTTGTAAGCTATGCATCCAACAAAGGTCTAATATCCAGAATTTATGAGGAACTTAAATCAACAAGCAATAAACAAGGCCATTAAAAAAATGGGTGAACGACATGAACAGACACCTCACAAAAGAAGACATGGATGTGAACAACAAACATATTACAAATGCTCAATATCATTAATCATTAGGGAAATACAAATCAAAACCACAATGAGAGACCATCTCACACCAGTGAGAATAGCTATTTTTAAAAATCCGAAAAATAATAGATGCTGATGAAGCTGCAGGAAAAAGGGAACACTTATTCCCTGCTAGGGGTATATAAATTACTTCAGCCACTGTGGAAAGCAGTCTGAAGATTTCTCAAAGAACTTAAAATTGACCTACCATTCTACCCAGCAATCCCATTACTGGGCATATACCAAAAGAATTCTAAAGTATTCTACTATAGAAACTATAAGGACACACGCATATGTATGTTCATCACAGTACCATTCACAATAATAAAGACAAGGAATCAATCTAAATGTTCAACAGTGAACTGAATAAAGAAAATGTGGCACATGTACACCATAGAATACTATGTAGCCATAAGAAAGAACAAAATTATGTCTTTTGCAGCCACATAGATGGAGATGGAGGCCATTATCCTAGGCAAATTAACAGAGAAACATAAAACTAAATACTGCATGTTCATCCTTATAAGTGGGAGCTAAACACTGAGTATACAGGTACACAAAGAAGGGAACAATAAATATCAGAGGCTTCTTTAAGGTGGAGGGTGGGAAGAAGGTAAGGATCGAAAAACTACATATTAGGTATTAAGCTGAACATCTGGGTGACAAAAATATATTTACACAAAACCCCCATAACACACAATTTACCCATGTGACAAACCATCTTATGTACTCCTTGAACCTAAAATAAAAGTTGGCAAGAAAAATGAAATAAAATAGAGAATCCAGAAAAAAAAAAAAAGAAAAAAGAGGACTTGAATAAATAAAACTGTAAGTGAAAGAGACAATACACTGATATCACACAAAAACAAAGAATCACAAAAGACTACTATGAACCATTATACACAAATTAAATAACCTAGAATAAATAAATAAATTCCTAGAAACATACAACCTACCCAGAGTGAATTATAAAGAAATAGAAAATCTGGAAGGGCAAATAACGAGTAAGGAGACTGAATCACTAACCAAAGATCTTTCAACACAGAAAAGCCCAGGACCTCATGCCTTCCCTGTTAAATTGTATCAACATTTTGAGAAGAATACAGTAAATTCTTCTCAAAACTTTCAAAAAAACTGAAGGGGAAGAACTAATTCCAAATTTATTTTACAAGGGCAGCGTTACTTTGATACTATAGCTGGAAAAGAACAGTATAAGAAAGGAAAATTATAAGCCAGTATCCCTGATAAACATAAGTGCAAAAATCCTTAATAAGATACTAGCAAACTGAATTCAACAGCACATTAAAAGAACCATATACTGTGATCAAGTGGGATTTATCCGTAAGATGCAAGGATAGTTCAACATGTGTAAATCAATAAATGTGTTTCTCCATGTTAACAGAATGAAACATAAAAGTCACATGATCATCTTAATAGGTGCATAAAAAGCGTTTAAGAAAAATTCAACATTTCTTCATGGTAAAAACTCTCAGGTTAAGTATAGAAGAAATATACTACAACATAGAAAATGCTATGTGTGACAAGCTCACAAATAACATATTCTCAATAGTAAAAAGCTGAAGCTCTAAGATCAGGACTAAGACAAGAATGACCATTCTTGCCACTGCTATTCAACATAGTAATCAAAATCCTATCCAGAGCAAGCAGATAGGAGGAAGAAATAAAAGGCATTCAAATCAGGAAAGATTTTAATTATTTCCATTTGCAGAAGACAAGATCTTCTATACAGAAAACCTTAATACTCACCAAAACCTGTTAGAATTAATAAATGAATTCAATAAAGTTGCAAGACACAAAAATCGATATGCAGAAGTTAGTTGCTTCTCTATACCTTATCAACAAAAAGTGGAAACAAACCCTTTTACAATAGCATCAAAAACAATAGGATATTTGGGAATAAATTTCATCAAAAAGGAGTAAGATTTGTACCTGGAGAACTATAACACAGTGATGAAAGAAATTGAAGAAGAATTACTAAATGAAAAGATATCCTCATAGATTAGAAGAATTAATAAGAAAATATCTTCATACTCCAGGATGCCAGACTTGCTAGAGAAACTTACATTTTTGTGTGTTCCTTTATTTATTTTTCAGTTTATAGTATTCTATTGCTTAAAAACACTGGATTATTTCTTAACAAAATTAACAAAAATTGAACATTTGCACAATTTCAGAGCCAGATTTACTCCTCTGGGAAGACTATCAATATAATACACAGAAGAACTAGTTCTGCATTTACCATATTCCTACAAGTACTGAAGACTTTTATTAGAATTTCCCAACTCAAAGTACATTTAATTGAACATCAGATTTGTCTATGGCCCTAATAGATCTTTTATGCTTTTGGAAATGGATTGTGAGAATGGAGGCTATAGGTGTGATTTTTTGCAACTGAACTGTGGCTAGGGTTACCATAACTGCCAACCATAACACAAAGTGTCTTGTGTCTGCTGTCAAATCATTATAAAGCCCGGAGGAAATTCTCAACTTTATGAGGAAGTCAGGCAAGGCTTAAGCAGTAACAGAAAGGACAACGGAAAGTACCAAGACAGTTCTAAGCTATTAAATCATGACATACAAAGAATGATATTATCTATGGATTCAATAGTAGGTGTCCCAGCCATGCAACTTAAAAATTGCTGGAACTTACACCCCTCTCCCTGACCTTGAATATTTTCTTCTCTTCACCTGTTACTGATTCATCACACCTTCAGTTTGGAGGTTTCTGGAAAGTGGATGACACATTTAGAGGTATATTTTATTAATATGAATTGATTTGTTAGGTCGCCCACAAAATGTACTTGAAACATCTTCTTTAAAATGTCTGTTTATGGATTGAAAACCTTTAGCAATCCCCCAATAATAGACCACTCAATTGGTGAGGCATACAGTTTTAAAGTCAGCCTCCTAAGAGGACTCCACTCCTACTCTTTTCCACATCAACTGGCCCACTGTTCTTATACTTTCAATTTGGTTAGTCCAAATTTTCTGTTTAATATTGCTTATGTCCACCTTGTATAAAGTTAGATGTTAAGTTGCAGAGGATTGGTAATTGCAAATTGTTTGTGTCCATTAGTGATTCAAATTGTTTCTGTCTCATAGATAAGACAACTTCAAATGTTACAATTATTTTCCTGTTGGATACTAATCATTTTTTATGTAGTATTGCAATTTTGTTCCAGTATTCTTTTTGTGCACTGATTATATATTTCAATCTTATGTGGGCATGAAAACACATTCTCTCTCTCTCTCTCTCTCTCTCTCCCCTGGAGGTAGCTTTTATCATCCCTCTAGGTTATATATCAAAACCATGAGTTTAAATTTTTTTGAAAATTATATTTTGATAATAACAGGAGTCTATAATTTGAGTTACTTATCTTTTCTGGGAATTTAAGATCTCCTTCCTCTTATTATTCTTATGATTTTCTCTTTGCTTCCTTCTCTCTGGGGCTATTCTCCCTCTTCCCAGAAATACATTCTGATCCCGTATTCAAGGCAACTACATTTTATTTAAAAACTAAAATACAGCCGGGCGCGGTGGCTCACGCCTGTAATCCCAGCACTTTGGGAGGCCGAGACGGGCGGATCACGAGCTCAGGAGATCGAGACCATCCTGGCGAACACGGTGAAACCCCGTCTCTACTAAAATATACAAAAAAACTAGCCGGGCGAGGTGGCGGGCGCCTGTAGTCCCAGCTACTCCGGAGGCTGAGGCAGGAGAATGGCGGGAACCCGGGAGGCGGAGCTTGCAGTGAGCTGAGATCCGGCCACAGCACTCCAGCCTGGGTGACAGAGCTAGACTCCGTCTCAAAAAAAAAAAAAAAAAAAAAAAAAAAA